>NC_063202.1:5090325-5097825 GCF_017589495.1 Alosa alosa
ACTGGCACCCTCTAAGCGCTGAAGTCTGGCTCTTACAGTGTGTGTGCCCTCACTGATCCCCTCCTCCTCCTCCTCCTCCTCCTCCTCCTCCCCACCTCTCTCTGCAGACTGTGTTGCTGGCTGGCATGGGTGATGTTGGAAGACAAAGGGCCCCGTGTCGCAGACTACTTTGTGGTGGCCGGCCTGACAGACCCCTTCAAGCCGCTGGACGAGGAGCTGCGCTTCGATGACGTCTGCCACAAGACGGCGCAGCCCAAGGCGCCCATCACCGATGTCACCGTGGTGATGCGCTCGCTGGGCGAGGAGGTGCCGCCGGGCTACGCCTGTGTGGAGGCCACGCCCACTGGACTGTCAGCTGACCTGAACAACGGCGGCCTGATGGCACCTGAGGTCTACCTGTGCTACAAGCGTGGCCGAGACAAGCCCCCACTCACCGACCTCGGGTGAGTCACCTGGGAATATAGTGTCTAACATCTGCTTTGTAGAACAGTGCACCCCCCCCCATCTCCACACTGTGTGTGTGTGTGTGTGTGTGTGTGTGTGTGTGTGTGCATTTATGAGAGAGAGAGAGAGAACATGCATCTATGTGAGAAGGAGACTGTGAGTGTGTAACAAGCTCCTCTCCATGCTTGTAGCACCTCTGACAGGGCACTCTGAGTAGCGCTAACAGGCAGTGTTGAGTGTTAGCAGAGTGTGAAGCCGAAGCTGAGAGAGACAGAAACATGGTGCAAAGGCAGCATGTGTGTCCATCTCTGTCAGTGGGAGAGGGGCACTTATCCACACTCAACAGGGCTATCAGAGGATGGCTGGCATGCAGATATCCTTTAAGTACTCTCTGTGTGTGTGTGTGTGTGTGTGTGTGTGTGTGTGTGTGTGTGTGTGTGTGTGTGTGTGTGTGTGTGTGTGTATGCACGCGTACATACATTGGGTCAGTGCTTCGTCCATCACTCCTCAGTTAGGCTTTGCTACTCAGGAGATTAGTGTCTGTGTGCGTGTGCGTGTGTCGTGTGTGTGTGTGTGTGTGTGTGTGTGTGTGTGTGTGTGTGTGTGTGTGTTTGTGTGTGTGAGGGTGTGTGTATTAATGAATCATCTCCTAACGAGGGAGTAAGCCCTGAGCTGTTTGTTCTTAGCGGGAGACAGATGTCCTTATTGTAACCAATGAAAGACTTTACTTGAGAAAGGCAGAGCCGTGCGCTCCAACTGCACTTACTCAGAGTTGTGTTTGTAGGGCCCTGTTGTGACACTCAAATGAGTGTGCCTACATTAGTGAGCTAATGTGCGTCACACACACACACACACACACACACACACACACACACACACACACACACACACACACACACACACACACACACACACACACACACACACACACGTACACACTATTTAATTGTTGGATTGTACATAATAGTCATTAAGTAATTAGCTAGTAATAAGTGTTGTGACAAATGAATCTTGCGTGTAACTGCAAACAACACAGACATTTGCTCCCCATCTGATGGCCAACATGTGTTCATCCTCGATTTTTCAATTGGTTTTTTTTTTGCATGGACCTGTACTTTTCAGCCATGATAAATGGAGTAGCATATAGCATAATTGGTTACATTACTATGTGATAAATTGTGGAAGAATCCTAAAACAACAGAAGACAGGCTTGTGTGAGTTCTGCACTCATTCAACTGAAACAACTGTCACCTAACATAATGAGCTCACAGTCTTCTGTTTCTGTGAAATCCACCAATTTGTACTCATTATAGCAAGCCTAAAGAACAAGTATTAGCAAATGGCCATTGTGTACTGGTGACACATTGTGACTGCTGTTTGCATTTGGCACTAAATCACCAAAACCCAATAAAGGCCCTTGACAACAGAACTTGCTTACCAGGGGTGCCAATAAATCTTGAGAGCACTGTAACCTGCCTCAATCCAAAAATGGGGAAAATGAATCAGTTGAGGTGGTACATATTTTTTCTCCATTCACTTTTCACATTGTGGTCTGTATGTCTGTGTCTTGTTATGGGGTGTTGGTGTGTTGAGGTGTTCCTCCATCCTCTGTCCCACAGTGTTTTGTATGAATGGAAGGAGCGCCTGAAGCAGGGCTGCCACCTGGTCCAGACCACTCCCGGCGGTCGCCCGGCCAACCTGAGCGGCTCTTCCCAGCGCATTTACATCACCTATCGCCGAGCGCCGGAGAGCCAATCACACGCCTCGCTCGCTGTGACGGACATCTGTGTCATCATACCGGGAAAGGGCGAATCTCCACCGCACACCTTCTGCAAAGTGGAGAAGAATCTTAACAGCAGCATGGTAACGTTCATCTCCTTGTACTGTACAGACACGTATCAGCAGGGTTCAAAAATCAAGGATCAAAAAGTACACTGTTTTGGTCTTAGACTCAAAGTTAAGACTAATATCACACTAAAATGACACAGTAGGCGACAATCTTTATCTTTGCCGTCAGAAGATGTATTTCCTTACCACAAAATGCTTCAAACCAGTAAGTCAGAAAAAAATTAACAACTTAAGATGATATCTGGAAGTGCATCTGAAAATAAATCTGGGCAAAGCGGATCTTTTTAGTCACATTAGCCAGCTGGTGTTATGTGTGAAATGGAGGGCAATATCTTGCCTCAGCTTGTGATCTGAAGTCATGATAAGAGTTAGTCTGTTCCTTTAGTGGAGTGGAATTTTACTTTATACTCTGGCAGAGTGTGGCATATAATGACCATGTAACTTCCTCATCTTGAATTCTGTCTGTACTGGAACCCCTGGTAATATGTGACAGCTACAATGTGTATTACCCACAGGGAAATGAAAACAGAACAAAACCAAAAACATTGGAGAGATGACATTTCACTCTCTCTCTCTCTCCCTCCCTCTCTCCCTTTCTCTCTCTTTCTCTCTCTCTTTCTCCCTCTCTGCCATCTCAGTAGAGTTCTGTTATAGGAATAGTGTGTGTTTTGGGGTTTTCTCTGCATTATAAGTAATGGAAAATGTTGACTAGCAACTTCCAGAAGATGTCCACGGCATCAGAGAAATGATTGTGATTCCTTGATCTCACCTACTGCTAGAGTCTCTAAAATACTCCTCTGTCTCTCCTTATCCCAGTGGGGGTCATCTGTCTACCTGTGCTACAAGAAATCGGTGGCCAAAACCAACACCATCGCCTACAAAGCAGGTGAGACTCTTCACCCTCTCTTACAGTAATACTTGGGGACTCTGTGTGCTTGTTCCACTGACGAGAGAGGTCTGTGTAGTGATTTAAGCTGCCATAATCATCAGTCAATCAGATATTCCACCGTAATCTCAAACTGCGCATGGATCCATATGAAAAAGTCAGCTTTTCATCCAGGCAGATAATCCCGGATGCCCACCATAATCTCCGTCTGTTTTAGCATGCATTTGTGCAGTGCTGTCTCTGTATTTCTGTTGATGTACTGTATGCGTGGCTGAGGGTATGAAGTTGAAAGAAGGATGGACAGAAGCAAAGAGAGAGAGTGAAAGAGAAAGAAAGAGAGTGGGAGTGTGTGCCACAGATGAGTGTGACAAGTGTGTTTTCAGCACACGGCCCTGTGGTTTAGACAGGGGTCTTTTGTTCCTGTGGCAGCAGGTGTTTCTGCTGCCGTTAGTAGTGTGCGTGTGTGTGTGTGTGTGTGTGTGTGTGTGTGGCGGGGGGGGGGTGCATGTGTGTGGTATGTGGGAGAGAGATACTCTGGTTTAGTTGTAGTGTTATGGTGCCATACATTTACACACACACACACACACACACACACACACACACACACACACATATTGTACACAGACTAAACAGGTCAATGGTGCACATGTCAAACAGTGGCCTTTAAAGAAAAAAAAAGCATGTATGCCATTCAGAGTTACAATGTATTTTGTGTCATTCTATGTGACTGAGTGTTTTCCTATGCCTGTTCTCCTATGCCTGTTAACCTGTAAGCTTACTATGTGTGTGTGTGTGTGTGTGTGTGTGTGTGTGTGTGTGTGTAGGTTTGTTCAGTAGGTACCCAGAGGAGGACTATGAGTCTTTCCCTCTTCCGGAGTCCGTGCCCCTCTTCTGCCTGCCCATGGGAGCCACGTTGGAGTGCTGGCCTCCCCACACCAAGTACTCCCTCCCCGTTTTCTCCACCTTCGTTCTCACCGGCTCTTCAGGAGAGAAGGTGAGGAAATGACCCTTGCAGGCCTCCGTAAGTCCAGTGTGGTATTTCTGGCTCACCATGCCTCTTTGCCTGTGGGAAAAAAAGGTTGCAGGATTCCAAGTGAATTAGATGTAGGAGTACTTAAGTTCTTCTCACCTGTCCAGTTATCTGTGATCATTGTAGAAAGTCCCTTTGTTCCAAAAGACAGAAACATGGAAGCAAAGGATTGTGGGAACAGTCTTTGTGTTCATTAATGTGTTCAGTCGGTATTTGTAGAGCAAGACTCTCTGTGCTGAGATCAGCCAGTCAGCTTAATGGGATATATGACTTAGTTCTTTCATTTTTTTTTATATATTTGTGTATGAAGACCTTTGCGAAGTTGATTTTGACTCTCCGTTAGCTGGAGATGCCTTTTGGCCAAATTAAGATGCATTTATGTGAAAGTGAGCCTTTGTTGCGAGTAAACATGACAGCTGTACTTCAAAGCACAGTCGCAGGAGATGTATTTTGACAGCAGATACTGTACGCAGGTTGCACCTGTTTTCAAGCGTCAATGACCTTTCCATCTGCGTAGCACTCTGCTGTGTGGGCTTTCAGTGGATGTGAAATTGTGTGACAACAAAGGCTAGCCCTTTAGGTGTTTTATTTATTCATGAGAACAAGCGGAACTCTGCCTCTTATTTTGTGTGTGTGTGTCTGTGTGTGTGTGTGTGTGTGTGTGTGTGTGTGTGTGTGTGTGTGTGTGTGTGTGTGTGAGTATGTAATTATGCTTTTGGTTGCCCTTTTTTATGTTGAGCTGTGAATATAGATTTGTTTTGTCACACAAAGTGAATATACATTCACACATTCTCAGTGCAGAATGCAAGCAAGTGTGTGTCACACACTCACACATGCACATACTGTACGCACGCACACAAACACACACACACACACACACACACACACACACACACACACACACACACACACACACACACACACACACACACACACACACTCTTGCTCAGACACAACTAAGTACAAACAACTCTCTTTACTGTCTAAACACTAACTCTTACACTGTGGAATGTGAAGCAGTATGTCTGTGTGTGTGTGTGTGTGTGTGTGTGTGTGTGTGTATGTGTGTGTGTGTGTGTGTTTGTTTATGTGCATACCAGTATGTGGGTTAAAACATATATGTTTTTTCATAGATGAAGGGACGAGAGGAATGAATAGTTGTGGTTTTTGTGCTGGCTAGAGAGATGGCAGATGGAGGAAAGAAACCTCTTTTTTCTTTCCTCCCTCTCTCTGTTTCTCTGTCTCTTTCTCTCTTGTCCTTCCTTTGTCTGACCCGAGCCTGAACTCTGGCAGTGTATCACAGGAAATTGAAATTCTGCTTCGATGTAAGAAATTAGAATATACATGAGCTGTTTAGCTTGCTAAGCTAATGAAACTGCCCTTCAGGAAATATGAGGTGTGTCCCCAGCATGATAGTGTTTCGATGTAGATAGCATTTTGCTAAAAATACTCGAGCCGTGTTTGCCCTTTAGACAGTTTGTGTTCTGTCAGAAACGCGGCCACAGATGTACCATAACTGGGCTGAAGTAAATAGCTGTCATTCTGCACTAACAAGGTTGGGTGTTTACAGTTAAACATCTCAGCATCCAGTGGCAGCTTAACACTTAAGCACAGAAATAGAGGCTGTGGGTAAGGTCTCCCGGGACACGCACACGGACACACACAGACACACACACACACAGACACACACAGAGACACACACACTCACAGACAGACAGACAGACAGACACACACACACACTCACACACAGACAGACAGACAGACAGACACACACACACACACACACACACACACACACACACACAGACTACTGTAGACACACATGCTGGTTTCTGGTGTCTGTTCAGCAGGGAATTTTGAAAATGACCTAAATACTCCTACATTGCAGTGCATAATCTGGCTGAAGTATGTCCTAAAGCTTGAATATGGGTTAAATTGGGTCTGCATATGAAGGTATGTGTGTGTGCGTGTGTGTGTGTGTGTGTGTGTGTGTGTCTCTGTGCATATTGGTGGGTATCTTTGGTGTTAGTTCTCAGTTTGTATCTGTATCTGTGTGTGTGTGTGAATGTGTTCTGGCTCCAGCCAGTCTGATGGTCATATTTGGTGATTGCCGCTGCCAGATATCCAGGAGGTTTATTCCTCACAGAACAGAGTGATATTTAGCGAGAGGATATGGTGTCCGTGTTTTGGCAAAAACATGTTTTTGTTAGCTTGGATAACAGCCCTCCCTTTTCCCCTGTCTCTCTATCTGTGTGTGTGAGTGTCTCTGTTTGTGTATGTGTGTGTGTGTGTGTGAGTGTCTCTGTTTGTATATGTGTGCATGCGTGCATGTGTGTGTGTGTGTGCACCCTTGTGTATGTGGGTTAGTGTGTTTGGGTCATATAATCGGACTATACTCTATGCTCAGACTTCACCTTCTGTATGCCACATGCACAGCCTACAAGTAAACAGACATGGTCAGAGTGTGTGCATGTGGCTGTGTGATGTGAACAGACATGGTCAGAGTGTGTGTATGTGGCTGTGTGATGTGAACAGACATGGTCAGAGTGTGTGTATGTGGCTGTGTGATGTGAACAGACATGGTCAGAGTGTGTGTATGTGGCTGTTTGATGTGTCATTTGTTTAAATACAGCATTATCTTCTTTACATCTGTGTGTGGGCTTGTGTGTAGTATGTGTGCAAATTTACTTTCTGTTCCCCTGTAAATACACATTGTGTATACAGTACACGCAAGTTTCATTTGTCACAACACTTACTAGCTAATTACTTAAGGGCTATTATGTACAATCCAACAATTAAATAGTGTGTACATGTGTGTGTTTGTGTGTGTGTGTGTGTGTGTGTGTACACGTCTTTGTGTTTGTGTGTGTGTGTGTGTGTGTATATGTACATGTGTATATGTGTTGATGAGTGTGTACTGTATGTGTTTTCCCAGGTGTATGGTGCTGCCATCCAGTTCTATGAGCCCTTCTCCGAGGAGTGCCTGACGGACAGGCAGCGTCTGCAGCTGGGCCTGCCTCCCCCTGACCCCCAGGCAGGGTCACGCTCCCCGAGCTCTGACCCCAAGGCCGCTTCGCGCTCCGTTCACACCAACAAGAGCATCTGTCTGCTCTCGCACTGGCCCTTTTTCGACGCCTTCCGGAAGTTTCTCACTTTCCTCTACCGCTACTCTATCTCCGGGCCACATGCCCTTCCTATTGAGAAGTGAGTGAGTGTGTGTGTGTGTGTGTGTGTGTGTGTGTGTGTGTGTGTGTGTGTGTGTGTGAGAGAGAGAGATCCATGATTTGAAATC
>NC_063202.1:5102825-5105325 GCF_017589495.1 Alosa alosa
GTCTGAGGCATATGGATCATTAGTTTTGTGATCTGACATGCTGTGGAGTTAGTTTGTTCTCTGTCTGAGAGAATTATCTCTGTTGTGACATGAGAAGAATGGGCTTGTGAGTGGCTGTGTGTTTTAGAGTTCAGTGGGAAGTCGGTGAATGTGAGAGGTGTTTGTTGGCATGACTGACTTGCTGATGTACAAACATACAGACCACCCTCGATCCCTCGTCCTCTTCTCTGTCCCTGCTTCCCCACACACACACACACACAGACACACAGACACACACACACACACACACACACACACACACACACACACACACACACACACACACACACACACACACACACACACACACACACACACACACACACACACACACACACACACACACACACACACACACACACAGAGTCCTGAGCTTATATAATTTAATTTGTAATGAACAGTTAAAGTCAGTTAATATGGGAGAATTCATCATGGATATTGTAGTCTGTAGGCCTGGTGTATGTGTTGTGGGGGAGTGCATCATGTGTAGTGTAGTCTGTAGGCCTGGTGAATGTGTTGTGGGGGAGTGCATCATGGGTAGTGTAGTCTGTAGGCCTGGTGAATGTGTTGTGGGGGAGTGCATCATGGGTAGTGTAGTCTGTAGGCCTGGTGAATGTGTTGTGGGGGAGTGCATCATGGGTAGTGTAGTCTGTAGGCCTGCCTGCTGCACTCACCACTCCAAACCAGCGGGTCTGTCCACCAGCCAGTAGATGGGCTCGAAGACGGCGTCCAGCACCCTGTCCGAGTTGCAGAGCGAGTTGTAGTAGAGCGACTTCAGCAGCAGCCACCAATAACGCCACAGCAGGCTGAGCCTGTGGCCTACATGGCCACGCCCCCTCGCTCCGCAGCAGAGCCGAGTCCAGCGCAGCAGCACACGCATCACCCGGGCAACCAGCCACCGCCAGCTCCGCGTCACACCTCCTGTTACACGGACACACGCACACACACAAGCACACCAGATGTGTTTGCCAACCTGTGTGGGCTTTCCAGAAGTGTTTTGGTCTCATGTGAATGTTTACTGTGTTAGAGGACTGGGACATTTGGTCTCATGTGAATGTTTACTGTGTTAGAGGACTGGGACATTTGTGTTTGTCTGTATAGATATCAGCATATTGTATATCTATGTCCATTCAGTCTTGGGCATGAGAAACAAACCTATTAACAAACTACCTTTCGCAGGGGTATGTGTGTGTGTGTTTGAGAGGATTATTATTCACTAATAGTGATGTCATTACTGTATGTATGAGGCATCAGATGACAGAGTGACGATTGCTAGAATGACTGATGGGGGAATAGCAGGTGTGTGTGTGTGTGTGTGTGTGTGTGTGTGTGTGTGTGTGTGTGTGTGTGTGTGTGTGTGTGTGTGTGTGTGTGCGTGTGTGTGTGTGTGTTAGAGACGATCGGGCGGATGACGTGAAGAAATATAGAAATATTTTAATTAAATTCAGGCGGGTGGCGGTTGAACCAATCAAATGAAAAAAATATAGCCTATACATTGTTCAATTGTGTTACCTACATCCGAAAAAAACGAGCACACTTTGAAATAGTCAAATTTTCATCAGGCAGTTTGGCCTAGTTGCTTCTATGCATGCTTCTTTGTTTATCTATCAGAGACGGTGTTGCGGAATTGGTGTATTCCGATGTTTCACTGAGCAACCCCTCGCACACACACACACACACACACACACACACACACACACACACACACACACACACACACACACACACACACTAAAGGTAACAAAGTTTAAATTAAGTAGCCTATCGTAGCCTATCAGCATGTTTTCCTCTCCAGTGTGCAATAAGAAAGTAGAATAGGCTACAGTGCAAGTTGACCAATGATTCATCTCCCATGTTGCGTCTCGTTGCAGAGCCTTGGTAGGCCACTAAGCAAATCTGCAACCTATGAGCCCAGCTGCCAGTACTGGAGGAGGCCTAAACATCTCGTAGATGAGACTGACTGGGTTATTTTGTTTCGATATTATACAGTATATAAAACACATAGTCACTGTAGCCTACCATTCAGGGAATAGGCATTTAAAAGGGAGACAGATTATGGAGTGATATGACTCAGAACTGACATCGGGCAATGGCAGTGCGAGATGTTCAGAACGTAAGAGTTAAAACTTTTACAGGCTCAGTAACATCCACAGCGGAAAAAAGAAGGTAAGAAAAATAGTCGGAAAACTTAGATGTGTAAGGCGAGCAAGCAAGTTTGGCGGTGTTACTAAAAATGTCAACATGCACTTTGCACTGCTGTGCGGTGGGTTACAGTGCGTAAAGTAGCCTATAATGTGAATGACTTGTTATTTTATTAAGGATTTCTTTCTTTTTGCAAAAAATAAAGTACAATAGGCATTAATTAGTAGGCTAAATAGCAGCATGTTGAAATGATGTGCCAAATTAGGCTACAGGCCGATGTCGCTTTATTTAGAGACTTTTTATGAAGTCAGAGACTGAG
>NC_063202.1:5112825-5115325 GCF_017589495.1 Alosa alosa
TGTGTGTGAGAGAGAGTAAGATAGAGAGAGAGACCATAATGATGTGCCATTGAGGTGTTTTCTCTACATCTCCCCCTATTTTCCTGCTTATCACTTGTTCCCATTTTCTCTCTATTGGCTCCAACTTTTTAATCGGCACTCTCTTCCTCTCTAGCCGTTGCTGGTCTCCTCTTCTCCTCCTCTTTAGAGGACATCGGGGTCATGCAGGGAGGCAGTCTGCATCGTCGCCTGGGTAACAAACGGGAGAAGACCGACGGCTCTCTGGAGGAGTCTGGGGTGAGAGGTCGTCGTCATAGCGGCGACTCGGCCACCCCCACTGGCACAGTCCTGGGCCTGAGCCTGAACCAGGGTGAGACGGACCCGCACAAGATCGCCCGTAACCTAGGAGACGACGCCAAGATCCTCTCGGGGAGCCTCCGCAAGAGCCGGCGATGTGAAACGCTGGGCATGAACAGCAAGCAGGCTCACGCACTCCTAAACGATGACGAAGTACCGATGCACAGGCTCTCCCTCACAACAGCAGATGATGCAGCAGAGGATGAAGACTCCAGTGATGAGGAGAGGCCCGATGAGGACAAGGTGGACCTGGCGGACATCTTTGACCTGGAGGACTTGGACCTGGACTCAGAGGGGATCATGGGATGTGGGGCGGGGCCGCGGCGCCAATCGGTCCCGGTCCAGCTGGCCCGGCCGGCCAAGCGCATGGGCATCCAGATGGGCTTCGACCCGCTGTCGCTCCTGGCGGCCGAGACCGAGTCCGAGGTGGCAGAGGTGTGCAGCGAAGGCGCCGGCGCCCGGACCCCGCCAGGGATGCGCCGTGACCTGGCCGTGGAGATTGAGATGTACATGAACCACCTGGGCAGCCCGCTGAGCAGCCGGGCGCCTAGCAGCGTGGACCTGCGCTTCCCCACCAGCCCAGCAGGGGGCGCTCACCACCAGCAGCACGAGGCACGGCGCGGGAGCCTGCCCCACTGCTCGTCCCGGGCGCTATCCGTGCCCCGCTCGCAAACCTACCACTCGCACCAGCAGGTGGCGCACTCGCACAGCTCGCACAACGTGCAACAGCGCTCACGCACACCCCAGGCCAACACGCCGACCCACGCCAGGGCCCGGCTGTGGTCCTCGCCCGCGTATCCACCCGACGGGGCCCCTCAGCAGGGCGAAGAGAGGGACCGGGACCCCCACTCGGACCTGGCGTCCCCCCCCCCCTCTCCCTCGCCCTACTCCTCCTCCTTTGGGCTGGACACTCTGCTCACGCCCTCGCTGGACGTCTTCAAGAGCAGCATGGTGTCGGCGGGGAAGGGTGTGGCCGAGAAGGCCAGCCGCTGGTACTCACGACTGGCCACTTACACCACTCCCACCAAGGTACACACATACACACTTACACCACTCCCACCAAGGTACACACATGCAGACTCTTGAACACAAATACACACTTTTAAATGTAAATCTCCCTGCCATACCTGAGCATCCACACACACACACATGTACATACCCCATCTTACATGCATCCACACACACATACACACACACACACACACGTACATACCCCATCATACATGCATACACACATGTACATACCCCATCATACATGCATACACACATACACACATGTACATGTACATACCCCATCTTACATGCATCCACACACACATACACACACACACACACATGTACATACCCCATCATACATGCATCCACACACACATACACACACACACACATGTACATACCCCATCATACATGCATACACACATACACACATGTACATACCCCATCATACATGCATACACACACACACATGCACATACCCCATCATACATGCATCCACACACATACACATTGTTTCCCATACATTGACTTATTTGTGGCGGCCCACCACAATATAAATATTGACCACCACACAATGATTTTTCCAGGTTTTACTAAATTGTACTTAAATCTGGTTAGCATCATAACCACACTGCGCTAATTTGTTAAAAACTGTTGCATTCAAGTTAATTCTGCAAACCTACCACCACAAATAGAATTCAATTCTGTGGGAAACACTAATACATGTACATACCCCATTATACATGCATTCACTCACACACACATACACACATGTACATACCCCATCATACATGCATCCACACACACACACACATGTACATACCCCATCATACATGCATCCACAATAGGGCTGGAATAAATGATTATTTTTTAAACGATTAATCTAGCGATTATTTTTTCGATGCATCGATTAATCTAACGATTCATTTTTTCAGTCCGATTCGATTTGGATTTATCTTTCGATTATCGATTATCTCCCCATTAATTGACTAATAGCAACTTATACATGTTGATTTACATATCTGAATGAAAAAACATGAATTCCTTAACATTGCAATAAATGTTTATTGCTCTTAAAATTCCAAAATAAAAGACTATGCAAGTGCAAAGTAATGCATTCTTAGTCAGAGGTAGCATTCAATAAAGTTCAGTAGTGTATAGGTCTAAT